>NW_027517129.1:0-48091 GCF_048772815.1 Callospermophilus lateralis
AAAGTGTCACTGCAAACGAACGCTTCAAGCAGAAGAATGAAAATTGGGCAGCCTAAGTGGACTTATTGAATTGATCATTACCACAGAGAATCATGAAGATTGGGTGAACAAAAATTTGCCGAGATTTCAGAAAACCAGTACTTTTTTTGGAAGCTTGGCACACCTTTGCAATGAAAGTGTCTTTCGGCAGTCTCTGCTTGGGTAATTCAAGAGGAAACAAACCATAGAGATAGAACTTAGAACTACTTTATTTTGTCAAGATTCAAGGAGCTAGAACAAACCGTGTTTGATTTAGAGTTCCAAACACATCTATCTATATGGGAGAAAAACAGAGTGAAACCGGAAAATCTCAAACTTTTACTGGTAACGAACGCTTCATCGTAGAAGAGTGAATATTGGGCAGCTAAGTGGACTTAGTGAACTGATCATTACCACAAGAATCATCAGGATCGATGAAAAAATATTTGCCGACTATTCAGAAAACCAGTAGTTTTTTGGAAGCTTGGCAATCCTTTCAAATGAAAGTGTCTTAGGCAGTCTCTGCTTGTGGCTATTTCAAGAAGAAACAAACCATAGAGACAGAACTTAGAGCTACTTTATTTTGTGAAGTTTCAAAAGGTAGCACAAACCGTGTTTGATTTAGAGTTCCAAACACATCTATCTATATAGGAGAAAACAGAGTGAAACCTAAAAATTCAAAGTGTCACTGGAAACGAACGCTTCAAGCAAGAGCAATGAAAATTGGACAGCTAAGTTGACTTATTGAATTGATCATTACCACAGAGAATCATGAAGATTGGGTGAAAAAAAATTTGCCGAGACTTCAGAACACCAGTACTTTTTTGGAAGCTTGCACACCTTTGAAATGAAAGTGTCTTTCGGCAGTCTCTCTTGGTGTACTTCAAAGGAAACAAACCATAGAGATAGACTTAGGACTACTTTATTTTTTCAAGTTTCAAGGAGCCTATGACAAACCGTGTTTGATTTAGACTTCCAACCACATCTATCTATATAGGAGAAAAGAGAGTGAAACCTAAAAATTCGAAGTGTTACTGAAAACGAACGCTTCATCCTAGAAGAGTGAATATTGGCAGCTAAGTGGACTTAGTGAACGGATCATTACCACAAGAATCATCAGGATCGGATGAAAAAATATTTGCCGACTATTCAGAAAACCAGAAGTTTTTTGGAAGCTTGGCAGACCTTTCCAATGAAAGTGTCTTAGCAGTCTCTGCTTGTGGGCTACTTCAAGAGGAAACAAACCATAGAGACAGAACTTGGAACTACTTTATTTTGTGAAGTTTCAAAAAGCTAGCACAAACCGTGTTTGATTTAGAGTTCCAAACACATCTATCTATATAGGAGAAAACAGAGTGAAAGCTAAAAATTCAAAGGTGTCACTGGAAACGAACGCTTCAAGCAAGAAGAATGAAATTGGGCAGCTAGTGGACTTATTGAATTGATCATTACCACAGAGAATCATGAAGATTGGGTGAAAAAATAATTTGCCGAGATTTCAGAAAACCAGTACTTTTTTGGAAGCTTGGCACACCTTTGAAATGAAAGTGTATTTCAGCAGTTTCTGCTTGGGTAATTCAAGAGGAAACAAACCACAAAGACAGAACATTGAACTACTTTATTTTGTCAAGTTTCAAGGAGCTAGCACAAACCGTGTTTGATTTAGACTTCCAACCACATCTATCTATATAGGAGGAAACAGAGTGAAACCTAAAAATTCGAAGTGTTCCTGGAAACGAACGCTTCAAGCAAGAAGAGTGAAAATTGGGCAGCTAAGTGGACTTAGTGAACTGATCATTACCACAGAGAGTCATCTAGATTGGGTGAAAAAATATTTGCTGAGATTTCAGAAATCCAGCCGTTTTTTGGAAGCTTGGCACACCTTTGAAATGAAAGTGTCTTTCGGCAGTCTCTTTTGGGGTACCTCAAAAGGAAACAAACCATAGAGACAGAACTTAGAAACTACTTTTTTTGTCAAGTTTCAAGGAGCTAGCACAAACTGTGTTTGATTCAGAGTTCCAAACACATCTATCTATATGGGAGAACAAAGAGTGAAACGTAAAACTCAAACTGTTACTGGTAAAGAACGCTTCTTCTTAGAAGAGTGAATATTGGGCAGGTAAGTGGACTTAGTGAAGTGATCATTACCACAAGAATCATCAGGATCGGATGAAAAATATTTGCCAACTATTCAGAAAACCAGTAGTTTTTTGGAAGCTTGGCATACTTCCAATGAAAGTGTCTTATGCAGTCTCTGCTTGTGGCTACTTCAAGAGGAAACAAACCATAGAGACAGAACTTACAACTACTTTATTTTGTGAAGTTTCAAAAAGCTAGCACAAACCGTGTTTGATTTAGAGTTCCAAACACATCTATCTATATAGGAGAAAACAGAGTGAAACCTAAAAATTCAAAGTGTCACTGCAATGAACGCTTCAAGCAAGAAGAATGAAAATTGGGCAGCTAAGTGGACTTATGGAATTCATCGTTACCAGAGAGAATCATGAAGATTGCGTGAAAAAAATTTGCCGAGATTTCAGAAAAACTGTACTTTTTTGGAAGCTTGGCACACCTTTGAAATGAAAGTGTCTTTCGGCAGTCTCTGCTTGGGGTAATTCAAGAGGAAACAAACCACAAAGACTGAACTTAGAACTACTTTATTTTGTCAAGTTTCAAGGAGCTAGAACAAACCGTGTTTGATTCAGAGTTCCAACACATCTATCTATATGGGAGAAAACACAGTGAAACGTAAAACCTCAAACTGTTACTGGTAACGAACGCTTCATCCCTAGAAGAGTGAATATTGGGCAGCTAAGTGGACTTAGTGAACTGATCATTACCACAAGAATCATCAGGATCGGATGAAAAAAATTTTTGCCGACTATTCAGAACATCAGTAGTTTTTTTGGAACCTTGGCAATCCTTTCCAATGAAAGTGTCTTACGCAGTTTCTGCTTGTGGCTACTTAAAGAGGAAACAAACCATAGAGACAGAACTTAGAACTACTTTATTTTGTGAAGTTTCAAAAAGCTAGCACAAACCGTGTTTGATTTAGAGTTCCAAACACATCTATCTGTATAGGAGAAAACAGAGTGAAACCTAAAAATTCAAAGTGTCACTGGAAACGAACGCTTCAAGCAAGAGCAATGAAAATTGGACAGCTAAGCGGACTTAGTGAACTGATCATTACCACAGAGAATCATCTAGATTGGGTGAAAAAATATTTGCCGAGATTTCAGAAATCCAGCAGTTTTTGGAAGCTTGGCACCCTTTGAAATGAAAAGTGTCTTTCGGCAGTCTCTGTTGGGGTACTTCAAGAGGAAACAAACCATAGAGATAGAACTTAGAACTATATTATTTTGTCAAGTTTCAAGGAGCTAGCACAAACCGTGTTTGATTCAGAGTTCCAAACACATCTATCTATATGGGAGAAAACACAGTGAAACGTAAAAACTCAAAGTGTTACTGGTAATGAACGCTTCATCATAGAAGAGTGAATATTGGGCAGCTAAGTGGACTTAGTGAACTGATCATTACCACAAGAATCATCAGGATCGGATGAAAAAATATTTCCGACTCTTCAGAAAACCAGTAGTTTTTTGGAAGCTTGGCACACATTTCCAATGAAAGTGTCTTACGCAGTCTCTGCTTGTGGCTACTTCAAGAGGATACAAACCATAGAGACAGAACTTAGAACTACTTTATTTTGTGAAGTTTCAAAAAGCTAGCACAAACCGTGTTTGATTTAGAGTTCCAAACACATCTATCTATCTTGGAGAAACAGAGTGAAACCTAAAAATTCAAAGTGTCACTGGAAACGAACGCTTCAAGCAAGAAGAATGAAAATTGGGCAGCTAAGTGGACTTATTGAATTGATCATTACCACAGAGAATCATGAAGATTGGGTGAACAAAAATTTGCCGAGATTTCAGAAAACCAGTACTTTTTTGGAAGCTTGGCACACCTTTGAAATGAAAGTGTCTTTCGGCAGTCTCTGCTTGGGGTAATTCAAGAGGAAACAAACCACAAAGACAGAACTTAGAACTACTTTATTTTGACAAGTTTCAAGTAGCTAGAAACAAACCGTGTTTGATTTAGACTTCCAAGCACATCTATCTATATAGGAGGAAATAGAGTGAAACCTAAAAATTCGAAGTGTTACTGGAAACGAACGCTTCAAGCAAGAAGAGTGAAAATTGGGCAGCTTAGTGGACTTAGTGAACTGATCATTACCACAGAGAATCATCTAGATTGGGTGAAAAAATATTTGCCAAGATTTCAGAAATCCAGCAGTTTTTTGGAAGCTTGGCACACCTTTGAAAATGAAAGTGTCTTTCGGCAGTCTCTGTTGGGGTACTTCAAGAGGAAACAAACCATAGAGATAGAACTTAAAACTTCTTTATTTTCTCAAGTTTCAAAGAGCTAGCACAAACCGTGTTTGATTCAGAGTTCCAAACATATCTATCTATATGGGAGAAAACAGAGTGAAACGTAAAAACTCAAACAGTTACTGGTAATGAACGCTTCATCGTAGAAGAGTGAATATTGGGCAGCTAAGTGACTTAGTGAACTGATCATTACCACAAGAATCATCAGGATCGGATGAAAAAATATTTGCCCACTATTCAGAACCAGTAGTTTTTTGGAAGCTTGGCACACCTTTCCAATGAAAGTGTCTTACGCAGTCTCTGCTTGTGGCTACTTCAAGAGGAAACAAACCATAGAGACAGAACTTAGAACTACTTTATTTTGTGAAGTTTCAAAAAGCTAGCACAAACCGTGTTTGATTTAGAGTTCCAAACACATCTATCTATATAGGAGAAAACAGAGTGAAACCTAAAATTCAAAGTGTCACTGGAAAAGAACGCTTCAAGCAAGAAGAATGAAAATTGGGCAGCTAAGTGGACTTATGGAATTGATCATTACCAGAGAGAATCATGAAGATTGGGTGATAAAAATTTGCCGAGATTTCAGAAAACCAGTACTTTTTTGGAAGCTTGGCACACCTTTGAAATGAAAGTGTCTTTCAGCAGTCTCTGCTTTGGTAATTCAAGAGGAAACAAACCACAAAGACAGAACTTAGAACTACTTTATTTTGTCAAGTTTCAAGGAGCTAGCACAAACCGTGTTTGATTTAGACTTCTAACCACATCTATGTATATAGGAGGAAACAGAGTGAAACCTAAGAATTCGAAGTGTTCCTGGAAACGAACCGCTTCAAGCAAGAAGAGTGAAAATTGGGCAGCTAAGTGGACTTGGTGAACTGATCATTACCACAGAGAATCGTCTAGATTGGGTGAAAAAATTTTTGCCAAGATTTAAAAAATCCAGCAGTTTTTTGGAAGCTTGGCACACCTTTGAATTGAAAGTGTCTTTCGGCAGTCTCTGTTGGGGTACTTCAAGAGGAAACAAACCATAGAGATAGAACTTAGAACTACTTTATTTTGTCAAGATTCAAGGAGCTAGAACAAACCGTGTTTGATTTAGAGTTCCAAACACATCTATCTATATGGGAGAAAACAGAGTGAAACGTAAAAACTCAAACTGTTACTGGTAACGAACGCTTCATTCTAGAAGAGTGAATATTGGGCAGCTAATTGGACTTAGTGAACTGATCATTACCACAAGAATCATCAGGATCGGATGAAAAACTATTTGCCGACTATTCAGAAAACCAGTAGTTTTTTGGAATCTTGGCACACCTTTCAAATGAAAGTGTCTTACGCATTCTCTGCTTGTGGCTACTTCAAGAGGAAACAAACCATAGAGAAAGAACTTAGAACTACTTTATTTTGTGAAGTTTCAAAAAGCTAGCACAAACCGTGTTTGATTTAGAGTTCCAAACACATCTATCTATATAGGAGAAAACAGAGTGAAAGCTAAAAATTCAAAGTGTCACTGGAAACGAACGCTTCAAGAAAGAAGAATGAAAATTGGTCAGCTAAGTGGACTTATCGAATTGATGATTACCACAGAGATCATGAAGTTTGGGTGAAAGAAAATTTGCCGAGATTTCAGAAAACCAGTACTTTTTTGCAAGCTTGGCACACGTTTGAAATGAACGTGTATTTCGGCAGTCTCTGCTTTGGGTAATTCAAGAGGAAACAAACCACAAAGACCGAACTTAGAAACTACTTTATTTTGTCAAGTTTCAAGGAGCTAGCACAAACCGTGTTTGATTTAGAGTTCCAAACACATATATCAATATAGAAGGAAATGGAGTGAAACGTAAAAATTTAAAGTGTTACTGGCAACGAACGCTTCAAGCAAGAAGAGTGAAAATTGGACAGCTAAGTGGACTTAGTGAACTGACCATTACCAAAGAGAATCATCTAGATTGGTGAAAAAATATTTGCCGAGATTTCAGAAATCCAGCAGTTTTTTGGAAGCTTGGCACACCTTTGAAATGAAAGTGTCTTACGCAGTCTCTGCTTGTGGCTACTTCAAGAGGAAACAAACCATAGGGACAGAACTTAGAACAACTTTATTTTGTGAAGTTTCAAAAAGCTAGCACAAACCGTGTTTGATTTAGAGTTCCAAACACATCTATCTATATAGGAGAAAACAGAGTGAAACCTAAAAATTCAAAGTGTCACTGGAAACGAACGATTCAAGCAAGAAGAATGAAAATTGGGCAGCTATGTGGACTTTTTGAATTAATCATTACCACAGAAAATCATGAAGATTCGGTGAAAAAAATTCTCCGAGATTTCAGAAAACAGTACCTTTTTGGAAGCTTGGCACACCTTTGACATGAAAGTGTCTTTCGGCAGTCTCTGCTTGGGGTAATTCAAGAGGAAACAAACCACAAAGACAGAACTTAGAACTACTTTATTTTGTCAAGTTTCAAGGAGCAAGCACAATCCGTGTTTTATTTTGACTTCCAAACACATCTATCTATATAGGAGGAAATAGAGTGAAACCTAAAATTCGAAGTGTTACTGGAAACGAACGCTTGAAGCAAGAAGAGTGAAAATTGGGCAGCTAAGTGGACTTAGTGAACTGATCATACCACAGAGAAACATCTACATTGGGTGAAAAAATATTTGCCGAGATTTCAGAAATCCACGAGTTTTTTGGAAGCTTGTCACACCTTGAAATGAAAGTGTCTTTCGGCAGTCTCTGTTGTGGTACTTCAAGAGGAAACAAACCATAGAGATAGAACTTAGAACCAATTTATTTTGTCAAGTTTCAAGGAGCTAGCACAAACCGTGTTTGATTCAGAGTTCCAAACACATCTATCTATATGGAAGAAAACAGAGTGAAACGTAAAAACTCAAACTGTTACTGGTAACGAACGCTTCATCCTAGAAGAGTGAATATTGGGCAGCTAAGTGGACTTAGTGAACTGATCATTACCACAAGAATCATCAGGATCGGATGAAAAAATATTTCCGACTATTCAGAAAAACCAGTAATTTTTTGGAAGCTTGGCACACCTTTTCAATGAAAGTGTCTTACGCAGTCTCTGCTTGTGGCTACTTCAAGAGGAAACAAACCATAGAGACAGAACTTAGACTACTTATTTTGTGAAGTTTCAAAAAGCTAGCACAAACGTGTTTGATTTGGAGTTCCAAACACATGTATCTACATAGGAGAAAACAGAGTGAAATTTAAAAATTCGAAGTGTTACTGGAAACGAACGCTTTAAGAAAGAAGAGTGAAAAATTCGGCAGCTAAGTGGACTTAGTGAACTGATCATTTTCACAGAGAATCATCTAGAGTCGGTGAAAAATGTTTGCGGAGATTTCAGAAATCCAGCAGTTTTTTGGAAGCTTGGCACACCTTTGAAATGAAAGTGTCTTTCGGCAGTCTCTTTTGGGGTACTTCAAGAGGAAACAAACCATAGAGACAGAACTTAGAACTACTTTTTTTGTCAAGTTTCAAGGAGCTAGCACAAACCGTGTTTGATTCAGAGTTCCAACACATCTATCTATATGGGAGAAAACAGAATGAAACGAAAAAACTCAAACTGTAACTGGTAACGAACGCTTCATCCTAGAAGAGTGAATATTGGGCAGCTAAGTGGACTTAGTGAACTGATCATTACCACAAGAATCATCAGGATCGGATGAAAAAATATTTCCGACTATTCAGAAAACCAGTAATTTTTTGGAAGCTTGGCACACCTTTCCAATGAAAGTGTCTTACGCAGTCGCTGCTTGTGGCTACTTCAAGAGGAAACAAACCATAGAGACAGAACTTAGTACTACTTCATTTTGTGAAGTTTCAAAAAGCTAGCACAAACCGTGTTTGATTTAGAGTTTCAAACACATCTATCTATATAGGAGAAAACAGAGTGAAACCTAAAAATTGAAAGTGTCACTGCAAACGAACGCTTCAAGCAAGAAGAATGAAAATTGGGCAGCTAAGTGGACTTATTGAATTGATCATTACCACAGAGAATCATGAAGATTGGGTGAACAAAAATTTGCCGAGATTTCAGAAAACCAGTACTTTTTTGGAAGCTTGGCACACCTTTGAAATGAAAGTGTCTTTCGGCAGTCTCTGCTTGGGGTTATTCAAGAGGAAACAAACCATAGAGATAGAACTTAGAACTACTTTATTTTGTCAAGATTCAAGGAGCTAGAACAAACCGTGTTTGATTTAGAGTTCCAAACACATCTATCTATATGGGAGAAAACAGAGTGAAACGGAAAAACTCAAACTTTTACTGGTAACGAACGCTTCTTCGTAGAAGAGTGAATATTGGGCAGCTAAGTGGACTTAGTGAACTGATCATTACCACAAGAATCATCAGGATCGGATGAAAAAATATTTGCCGACTATTCAGAAAACCAGTAGTTTTTTGGAAGCTTGGCAATCCTTTCAAATGAAAGTGTCTTAGGCAGTCTCTGCTTGTGGCTATTTCAAGAAGAAACAAACCATAGAGACAGAACTTAGAGCTACTTTATTTTGTGAAGTTTCAAAAAGGTAGCACAAACCGTGTTTGATTTAGAGTTCCAAACACATCTATCTATATAGGAGAAAACAGAGTGAAACCTAAAAATTCAAAGTGTCACTGGAAACGAACGCTTCAAGCAAGAGCAATGAAAATTGGACAGCTAAGTTGACTTATTGAATTGATCATTACCACAGAGAATCATGAAGATTGGGTGAAAAAAAATTTGCCGAGACTTCAGAACACCAGTACTTTTTTGGAAGCTTGGCACACCTTTGAAATGAAAGTGTCTTTCGGCAGTCTCTCTTGGTGTACTTCAAAGGAAACAAACCATAGAGATAGACTTAGGACTACTTTATTTTTTCAAGTTTCAAGGAGCTATGACAAACCGTGTTTGATTTAGACTTCCAACCACATCTATCTATATAGGAGAAAAGAGAGTGAAACCTAAAAATTCGAAGTGTTACTGAAAACGAACGCTTCATCCTAGAAGAGTGAATATTGGGCAGCTAAGTGGACTTAGTGAACGGATCATTACCACAAGAATCATCAGGATCGGATGAAAAAATATTTGCCGACTATTCAGAAAACCAGAAGTTTTTTGGAAGCTTGGCAGACCTTTCCAATGAAAGTGTCTTAGCAGTCTCTGCTTGTGGCTACTTCAAGAGGAAACAAACCATAGAGACAGAACTTGGAACTACTTTATTTTGTGAAGTTTCAAAAAGCTAGCACAAACCGTGTTTGATTTAGAGTTCCAAACACATCTATCTATATAGGAGAAAACAGAGTGAAAGCTAAAAATTCAAAGTGTCACTGGAAACGAACGCTTCAAGCAAGAAGAATGAAAATTGGGCAGCTAAGTGGACTTATTGAATTGATCATTACCACAGAGAATCATGAAGATTGGGTGAAAAAATAATTTGCCGAGATTTCAGAAAACCAGTACTTTTTTGGAAGCTTGGCACACCTTTGAAATGAAAGTGTATTTCAGCAGTTTCTGCTTGGGGTAATTCAAGAGGAAACAAACCACAAAGACAGAACATTGAACTACTTTATTTTGTCAAGTTTCAAGGAGCTAGCACAAACCGTGTTTGATTTAGACTTCCAACCACATCTATCTATATAGGAGGAAACAGAGTGAAACCTAAAAATTCGAAGTGTTCCTGGAAACGAACGCTTCAAGCAAGAAGAGTGAAAATTGGGCAGCTAAGTGGACTTAGTGAACTGATCATTACCACAGAGAGTCATCTAGATTGGGTGAAAAAATATTTGCCGAGATTTCAGAAATCCAGCCGTTTTTTGGAAGCTTGGCACACCTTTGAAATGAAAGTGTCTTTCGGCAGTCTCTTTTGGGGTACCTCAAAAGGAAACAAACCATAGAGACAGAACTTAGAACTACTTTTTTTGTCAAGTTTCAAGGAGCTAGCACAAACTGTGTTTGATTCAGAGTTCCAAACACATCTATCTATATGGGAGAACAAAGAGTGAAACGTAAAAACTCAAACTGTTACTGGTAAAGAACGCTTCTTCTTAGAAGAGTGAATATTGGGCAGGTAAGTGGACTTAGTGAAGTGATCATTACCACAAGAATCATCAGGATCGGATGAAAAATATTTGCCAACTATTCAGAAAACCAGTAGTTTTTTGGAAGCTTGGCATACCTTTCCAATGAAAGTGTCTTATGCAGTCTCTGCTTGTGGCTACTTCAAGAGGAAACAAACCATAGAGACAGAACTTACAACTACTTTATTTTGTGAAGTTTCAAAAAGTTAGCACAAACCGTGTTTGATTTAGAGTTCCAAACACATCTATCTATATAGGAGAAAACAGAGTGAAACCTAAAAATTCAAAGTGTCACTGCAAATGAACGCTTCAAGCAAGAAGAATGAAAATTGGGCAGCTAAGTGGACTTATGGAATTCATCGTTACCAGAGAGAATCATGAAGATTGCGTGAAAAAAATTTGCCGAGATTTCAGAAAAACTGTACTTTTTTGGAAGCTTGGCACACCTTTGAAATGAAAGTGTCTTTCGGCAGTCTCTGCTTGGGGTAATTCAAGAGGAAACAAACCACAAAGACTGAACTTAGAACTACTTTATTTTGTCAAGTTTCAAGGAGCTAGAACAAACCGTGTTTGATTCAGAGTTCCCAACACATCTATCTATATGGGAGAAAACACAGTGAAACGTAAAACCTCAAACTGTTACTGGTAACGAACGCTTCATCCTAGAAGAGTGAATATTGGGCAGCTAAGTGGACTTAGTGAACTGATCATTACCACAAGAATCATCAGGATCGGATGAAAAAAATTTTTGCCGACTATTCAGAACATCAGTAGTTTTTTGGAACCTTGGCAATCCTTTCCAATGAAAGTGTCTTACGCAGTTTCTGCTTGTGGCTACTTAAAGAGGAAACAAACCATAGAGACAGAACTTAGAACTACTTTATTTTGTGAAGTTTCAAAAAGCTAGCACAAACCGTGTTTGATTTAGAGTTCCAAACACATCTATCTGTATAGGAGAAAACAGAGTGAAACCTAAAAATTCAAAGTGTCACTGGAAACGAACGCTTCAAGCAAGAGCAATGAAAATTGGACAGCTAAGCGGACTTAGTGAACTGATCATTACCACAGAGAATCATCTAGATTGGGTGAAAAAATATTTGCCGAGATTTCAGAAATCCAGCAGTTTTTTGGAAGCTTGGCACACCTTTGAAATGAAAGTGTCTTTCGGCAGTCTCTGTTGGGGTACTTCAAGAGGAAACAAACCATAGAGATAGAACTTAGAACTATATTATTTTGTCAAGTTTCAAGGAGCTAGCACAAACCGTGTTTGATTCAGAGTTCCAAACACATCTATCTATATGGGAGAAAACACAGTGAAACGTAAAAACTCAAAGTGTTACTGGTAATGAACGCTTCATCATAGAAGAGTGAATATTGGGCAGCTAAGTGGACTTAGTGAACTGATCATTACCACAAGAATCATCAGGATCGGATGAAAAAATATTTCCGACTCTTCAGAAAACCAGTAGTTTTTTGGAAGCTTGGCACACATTTCCAATGAAAGTGTCTTACGCAGTCTCTGCTTGTGGCTACTTCAAGAGGATACAAACCATAGAGACAGAACTTAGAACTACTTTATTTTGTGAAGTTTCAAAAAGCTAGCACAAACCGTGTTTGATTTAGAGTTCCAAACACATCTATCTATCTTGGAGAAAACAGAGTGAAACCTAAAAATTCAAAGTGTCACTGGAAACGAACGCTTCAAGCAAGAGGAATGAAAATTGGGCAGCTAAGTGGACTTATTGAATTGATCATTACCACGGAGAATCATGAAGATTGGGTGAAAAAAAAATTTGCCGGGATTTCAGAAAACCAGTACTTTTTTGAAGCTTGGCACACCTTTGAAATGAAAGTGTCTTTCAGCAGTCTCTGCTTGGGGTAATTCAAGAGGAAACAAACCTCAAAGACAGAAATTAGAACTACTTTATTTTGTCAAGTTTCAAGGAGCTAGCACAAACCGTGTTTGATTTAGACTTCCAACCACATCTATCTATATAGGAGGAAACAGAGTGAAACCTAAAAATTCGAAGTGTTACTGGAAACGTACGCTTCAAGCAAGAAGAGTGAAAATTGGGCAGCTAAGTGGACTAAGTCTACTGATGATTACTACAGAGAATCATCTAGATTGGGTGAAAAAATATTTGCCGAGATTTCAGAAATCCAGCAGTTTTTTGGAAACTTGGCACACCTTTGAAATGAAAGTGTCTTTCGGCAGTCTCTGTTGGGGTACTTCAAGAGGAAACAAACCATAGCGATAGAACTTAGAACTACTTTATTTTGTCAAGTTCAAGGAGCTAGCACAAACCGTGTTTGATTCAGAGTTCCAAACACATCTATCTATATGGGAGAAAACAGAGTGAAACGTAAAACCTCAAACTGTCACTGCTAAGGAACGCTTCATCCTAGAAGAGTGAATATTGGGCAGCTAAGTGGACTTAGTGAACTGATCATTACCACAAGAATCATCAGGATCGGATGAAAAAATATTTGCCGACTATTCAGAAAACCAGTAGTTTTTTGAAGCTTGGAACACCTTTCCAATGAAAGTGACATACGCAGTCTCTGCTTGTGGCTACTTCAAGAGGAAACAGCCATAGAGACAGAACTTAGAACTACTGTATTTTGTGAAGTTTCAAAAGCTAGCAAAAACCGTGTTTGATTTAGAGTTCCAAACACATCTATCTATATATGAGAAAACAGCGTGAAACCTAAAAATTCAAAGTGTCACTGGAAACGAACGCTTCAAGCAAGAAGAATGAAAATTGGGCAGCTAAGTGGACTTATTGAATTGATCATTACCACAGAGAATCATGAAGATTGGGTGAAAAAAAATTTGCCGAGATTTCAGAAAACCAGTACTTTTTTGCAAGCTTGGCACACCTTTGAAATGAAAGTGTCTTTCGGCATCTCTGCTTGGTGTAATTCAAGAGGAAACAAACCAAAAAGACAGAACTTAGAACTACTTTATTTTGTCAAGATTCAAGGAGCTAGCAGGAACCGTGTTTTATTTAGACTTCTAACCACATCTATCTATATAGGAGGAAACAGAGTGAAACTTAAAATTTGAAGTGTTACTGGAAACATACGCTTCAAGCAAGAAGAGTGAAAATTGGGCAGCTAAGTGGACTTGGTGAACTGATCATTACAACAGAGAATCATCTAGATTGGGTGAAAAAATATTTGCAGAGATTTCAGAAATCCAGTGGTTTTTTGGAAGCTTGGAACACCTTTGAAATGAAAGTGTTTTTCAGCAGTCTCTGTTGGGGTACTTCAAGAGGAAAGAAACCATAGATATAGAACTTAGAACTACTTTATTTTGTCAAGTTTCAAGGAGCTAGCACAAACCGTGTTTGATTTAGACTTCCAACCACATCTATCTATATAGGAGGAAACAGAGTGAAACCTAAAAATTCGAAGTGTTACTGGAAACGTACGCTTCAAGCAAGAAGAGTGAAAATTGGGCAGCCAAGTGGACTAAGTCTACTGATGATTACTACAGAGAATCATCTAGATTGGGTGAAAAAATATTTGCCGAGATGTCAGAAATCCAGCAGTTTTTGGAAGCTTGGCACACCTTTGAAATGAAAGTGTCTTTCGGCAGTCTCTGTTGGGGTACTTCAAGAGGAAACAAACCATAGAGATAGAACTTAGAACTACTTTATTTTGTCAAGTTCAAGGAGCTAGCACAAACCGTGTTTGATTCAGAGTTCCAAACACATCTGTCTATATGGGAGAAAACAGAGTGAAACCTAAAATCTCAAACTGTTACTGGTAATGAACGCTTCATCCTAGAAGAGTGAATTTTGGGCAGCTAGTGGACTTAGTGAACTGATCATTACCACAAGAATCATCAGGATCGGATGAAAAAATATTTGCCGACTATTCAGAAAACCATTAGTTTTTTGGAAGCTTGGCACACCTTTCCAATGAAAGTGTCTTAGGCAGTCTCTGCTTGTGGCTACTTCAAGAGGAAACAAATCATAGAGACAGAACTTAGAACTACTTTATTTTGTGAAGTTTCAAAAAGCTAGCACAAACCGTGTTTGATTTAGAGTTCCAAACACATCTATCTGTATAGGAGAAAAACAGAGTGAAACCTAAAAATTCAAAGTGTCACTGGAAACGAACGCTTCAAGCAAGAGCAATGAAAATTGGACAGCTAAGCGGACTTAGTGAACTGATCATTACCACAGAGAATCATCTAGATTGGGTGAAAAAATATTTGCCGAGATTTCAGAAATCCAGCAGTTTTTTGGAAGCTTGGCACACCTTTGAAATGAAAGTGTCTTTCGGCAGTCTCTGTTGGGGTACTTCAAGAGGAAACAAACCATAGAGATAGAACTTAGAACTATATTATTTTGTCAAGTTTCAAGGAGCTAGCACAAACCGTGTTTGATTCAGAGTTCCAAACACATCTATCTATATGGGAGAAAACACAGTGAAACGTAAAAACTCAAAGTGTTACTGGTAATGAACGCTTCATCATAGAAGAGTGAATATTGGGCAGCTAAGTGGACTTAGTGAACTGATCATTACCACAAGAATCATCAGGATCGGATGAAAAAATATTTCCGACTCTTCAGAAAACCAGTAGTTTTTTGGAAGCTTGGCACACATTTCCAATGAAAGTGTCTTACGCAGTCTCTGCTTGTGGCTACTTCAAGAGGAAACAAACCATAGAGACAGAACTTAGAACTACTTTATTTTGTGAAGTTTCAAAAAGCTAGCACAAACCGTGTTTGATTTAGAGTTCCAAACACATCTATCTATCTTGGAGAAAACAGAGTGAAACCTAAAAATTCAAAGTGTCACTGGAAACGAACGCTTCAAGCAAGAGGAATGAAAATTGGGCAGCTAAGTGGACTTATTGAATTGATCATTACCACGGAGAATCATGAAGATTGGGTGAAAAAAAAATTTGCCGGGATTTCAGAAAACCAGTACTTTTTTGAAGCTTGGCACACCTTTGAAATGAAAGTGTCTTTCAGCAGTCTCTGCTTGGGGTAATTCAAGAGGAAACAAACCTCAAAGACAGAAATTAGAACTACTTTATTTTGTCAAGTTTCAAGGAGCTAGCACAAACCGTGTTTGATTTAGACTTCCAACCACATCTATCTATATAGGAGGAAACAGAGTGAAACCTAAAAATTCGAAGTGTTACTGGAAACGTACGCTTCAAGCAAGAAGAGTGAAAATTGGGCAGCTAAGTGGACTAAGTCTACTGATGATTACTACAGAGAATCATCTAGATTGGGTGAAAAAATATTTGCCGAGATTTCAGAAATCCAGCAGTTTTTTGGAAACTTGGCACACCTTTGAAATGAAAGTGTCTTTCGGCAGTCTCTGTTGGGGTACTTCAAGAGGAAACAAACCATAGCGATAGAACTTAGAACTACTTTATTTTGTCAAGTTTCAAGGAGCTAGCACAAACCGTGTTTGATTCAGAGTTCCAAACACATCTATCTATATGGGAGAAAACAGAGTGAAACGTAAAAACTCAAACTGTCACTGCTAAGGAACGCTTCATCCTAGAAGAGTGAATATTGGGCAGCTAAGTGGACTTAGTGAACTGATCATTACCACAAGAATCATCAGGATCGGATGAAAAAATATTTGCCGACTATTCAGAAAACCAGTAGTTTTTTGGAAGCTTGGCACACCTTTCCAATGAAAGTGACATACGCAGTCTCTGCTTGTGGCTACTTCAAGAGGAAACAGCCATAGAGACAGAACTTAGAACTACTGTATTTTGTGAAGTTTCAAAAAGCTAGCAAAAACCGTGTTTGATTTAGAGTTCCAAACACATCTATCTATATATGAGAAAACAGCGTGAAACCTAAAAATTCAAAGTGTCACTGGAAACGAACGCTTCAAGCAAGAAGAATGAAAATTGGGCAGCTAAGTGGACTTATTGAATTGATCATTACCACAGAGAATCATGAAGATTGGGTGAAAAAAAATTTGCCGAGATTTCAGAAAACCAGTACTTTTTTGCAAGCTTGGCACACCTTTGAAATGAAAGTGTCTTTCGGCATCTCTGCTTGGTGTGATTCAAGAGGAAACAAACCACAAAGACAGAACTTAGAACTACTTTATTTTGTCAAGATTCAAGGAGCTAGCAGAAACCGTGTTTTATTTAGACTTCTAACCACATCTATCTATATAGGAGGAAACAGAGTGAAACCTAAAAATTTGAAGTGTTACTGGAAACATACGCTTCAAGCAAGAAGAGTGAAAATTGGGCAGCTAAGTGGACTTGGTGAACTGATCATTACAACAGAGAATCATCTAGATTGGGTGAAAAAATATTTGCAGAGATTTCAGAAATCCAGTGGTTTTTTGGAAGCTTGGAACACCTTTGAAATGAAAGTGTTTTTCAGCAGTCTCTGTTGGGGTACTTCAAGAGGAAAGAAACCATAGATATAGAACTTAGAACTACTTTATTTTGTCAAGTTTCAAGGAGCTAGCACAAACCGTGTTTGATTCAGAGTTCCAAACATATCTATCTATATGGGAGAAAACAGAGTGAAACGTAATAACTCAAACTGTTACTGGTAACGAACGGTTAATCTTAGAAGAGTGAATATTGGGCAGCTAAGTGGACTTAGTGAACTGATCATTACCACAAGAATCATCATGATCGGATGAAAAAATTTTTGCCGACTATTCAGAAACCATTAGTTTTTTGGAAGCTTGTCACACCTTTCCAATGAAAGTGTCTTACGCAGTCCCTGCTTGTTGCTACTTCAAGAGGAAACAAACCACAAAGACAGAAGATAGAACTACTTTATTTTGTCAAGTTTCAAGCATCTAGCACAAACCGTGTTTGATTTAGACTTCCAACCACATCTCTCTATATAGGAGAAAACAGAGTGAAACCTAAAAATTCGAAGTGTTACTGGAAACGAACGCTTCAAGCAAGAAGAGTGAAAATTGGGCAGCTAAGTGGACTTAGTGAACTGATCATTACCACAGAGAATCATCTAGATTGGGTGAAAAAATATTTGCCGAGATTTCAGAAATCCAGCAGTTTTTTGGAAACTTGGCAGACCTTTGAAATGAAAGTGTCTTTCGGCAGTCTCTGTTGGGGTACTTCAAGAGGAAACAAACCATAGAGATAGAACTTAGAACTTCTTTATTTTGTCAAGTTTCAAGGAGCTAGCACAAACCGTGTTTTATTCAGAGTTCCAAACACATCTATCTATATGGGAGAAAACATAGTGAAACGTAAAAACTCAAAGTGTTACTGGTAACGAACCCTTCATCATAGAAGAGTGAATATTGGGCAGCTAAGTGGACTTAGTGAACTGATCATTACCACAAGAATCATCAGGATCGGATGAAAAAATATTTCCGACTATTCAGAAAACCAGTAGTTTTTTGGAAGCTTGGCACACATTTCCAATGAAAGTGTCTTACGCAGTCTCTGCTTGTGGCTACTTCAAGAGGAAACAAACCATAGAGACAGAACTTAGAACTACTTTATTTTGTGAAGTTTCAAAAAGCTAGCACAAACCATGTTTGATTCAGAGTTCCAAACACATCTATCTATATGGGAGAAAACAGAGTGAAACGTAAAAACTCAAACTGTTACTGGTAACGAACGCTTCATACTAGAAGAGTGAATATTGGGCAGATAAGTGGACTTAGTGAACTGATCATTACCAGAAGAATCATCAGGATCGGATGAAAAAATATTTGCCGACTATTCAGAAAACCAGTAGATTTTTGGAAGCTTGGCACACCTTTCCAATGAAAGTGTCTTACGCAGTCTCTGCTTGTGGCTACTTCAAGAGGAAACAAACCATAGAGACAGAACTTAGAACTACTTTATTTTGTCAAGTTTCAAGGAGCTAGCACAAACCGTGTTTGATTCAGAGTTCCAAACACATCTACATATATGGGAGAAAACAGAGTGAAACGTAAAAACTCAAAGTGTCACTGCAAACGAATGCTTCACGCAAGAAGAATGAAAATTGGGCAGCTAAGTGGACTTACAGAATTGATCATTACCAGAGTGAATCATGAAGATTGGGTGAAAAAAATTTGCCGAGATTTCAGAAAACCAGTACTTTTTTGGAAGCTTGGCACACCTTTGAAATGAAAGTCTCTTTCGGCAGTCTCTGCTTGGGGTAATTCAAGAGGAAGCAAACCACAAACACAGAACGTAGAACTACTTTATTTTTTCAAGTTTCAAGGAGCTAGCACAAACCGTGTTTGATTTAGACTTCCAACCACATCTATCTATATAGGAGGAAACAGAGTGAAACCTAAAAATTCGAAGTGTTACTGGAACGAACGCTTCAAGCAAGAAGAGTGAAAATTGGGCAGCTAAGTGTACTTAGTGAACTGATCCTTACCACAGAGAATCATCTAGATTGGGTGAAAAAATATTTGCCGAGATTTCAGAAATCCAGCAGTGTTTTGAAAGCTTGGCACACATTTGAAATGAAATTGTCTTTCGCCAGTCTCTGCTGTGGGACTTCAAGAGGAAACAAACCATAGAGATAGAACTTAGAACTTCTTTATTTTGTCAAGTTTCAAGGAGCTATCACAAACCGTGTTTGATTCAGAGTTCCAAACACATCTATCTATATGGGAGAAAACAGAGTGAATCGTAAAAACTCAAACTGTTACTGGTAACGAACGCTTCATCCTAGAAGAGTGAATATTGGGCAGCTAAGTGGACTTAGTGAACTGATCATTACCACAAGAATCATCAGGATCGGATGAAAAAATATTTGCCGAGTATTCAGAAAACCAGTACTTTTTTGGAAGCTTGGCACACCTTTGAAATGAAAGTGTCTTTCAGCAGTCTCTGCTTGGGGTAATTCAAGAGAAAACAAACCACAAAGACAGAACGTAGAACTACTTTATTTTGTCAAGTTTCAAGGAGCTAGCACAAACCGTGTTTGATTTAGACTTTCAACCACATCTATCTATATATGAGGAAACAGAGTGAAACCTAAAAATTCGAAGTGTTACTGGAAACGAACGCTTCAAGCAAGAAGAGTGAAAATTGGGCAGCTAAGTGGACTTAGTGAACTGATCATTACCACAGAGAATCATCTAGATTGGGTGAAAATATTTGCCGAATTTTAGAAATCCAGAAGTTTCTTGGAAGCTTGGCACACCTTTGAAATGAAAGTGTCTTTAGGCAGTCTCTGTTGGGGTACTTCAAGAGGAAACAAACCATAGAGATAGAACTATGAACTACTTTATTTTGTCAAGTTTCAAGAAGCTAGCACAAACCGTGTTTGATTCAGAGTTCCAAACACATCTATCTATATGGGAGAAAACAGAGTGAAACGTAAAACTCAAAGTGTTACTGGTAACGAATGCTTCATCCTAGAAGAGTGAATATTGGGCAGGTAAGTGGACTTAGTGATCTGATCATTACCACAAGAATCATCAGGATCCGATGAAAAAATATTTGCCGACTATTCAGAAAACCAGTGGTTTTTTGGAAGCTTGGCACACCTTTCCAATGAAAGTGTCTTACGCAGTCTCTGCTAGTGGCTACTTCAAGAAAAAACAAACCGTAGAGACAAAACTTAGAACTACTTTATTTTGTGAAGTTTCAAAAAGCAAGTACAAACCGTGTTTGATTTAGAGTTCCAAACACATCTATCTATATAGGCGAAAACAGAGTGAAACCTAAAAATTCAAAGTGTCACTGGAAACGAACGCTTCAAGCAAGAAGAATGAAAATTGGGCAGCTAAGTGGAATTATTGAATTGATCATTACCACAGAGAATCATGAAGATTGGGTGAAAAGAAATTTGCCGAGATTTAAGAAAACCAGTACTTTTTTGGAAGCTTGGCACACCTTTGAAAGGAAAAAGTCTTTCGGCAGTCTATGCTTGGGATAATTCAAGCGGAAACAAACCACAAAGACGAACTAAGAACTACTTTATTTTGTCAAGTTTCAAGGAGCTAGCACAAACCGTGTTTGATTTAGACTTCCAAACACATCTATCTATATAGGAGGAAACAGAGTGAAACCTAAAAATTCGAAGTGTTCCTGGAAACGAACGCTTCAAGCAAGAAGAGTTAAAATTGGGCAGCTAAGTGTACTTAGTGAACTGATCATTACCACAGAGAATCATCTGGATTGGATGAAAAAATATTTGCCGAGATTTCAGAAATCCAGCAGTTTTTTGGAAGCTTGGCACACCTTTGAAATGAAAGTGTCTTTCGGCAGTCTCTGTTGTGGTACTTCAAGAGGAAACAAACCATAGAGATAGAACTTAGAACTACTTTATTTTGTCAAGTTTCAAGGAGCTAGCATAAACCGTGTTTGATTCAGAGTTCCAAACACATCTATCTATATGGGAGAAAACAGTGAAACGTAAAAACTCAAACTGTTACTGGTAACGAACACTTCATCCTAAAAGAGTGAATATTGGGCAGCTAAGTGGACTTAGTGAACCGACCATTACCACAAGAATCATCAGGATCGGATGAAAAAATATTTGCCGACTATTCAGAAAACCAGTAGTTTTTTGCATGCTTGGCCCACCTTTACAATGAAAGTGTCTTTCGCAGTCTCTGCTTGTGGCTACTTCAAGAGGAAATAAACCATAGAGACAGAACTAAGAACTACTTTATTTTGTGAAGTTTCAAAAAGCTAGCAAAAAAAGTGTTTGATTTAGAGTTCCAAACACATCTATCTATATAGGAGAAAACAGCGTGAAACCTAGAAATTCAAAGTGTCACTGGAAACGAACTCTTCAAGCAAGAAGAATGAAAATTGGGCAGCTAAGTGGACTTATTGAATTGATCACTACCACAGAGAATTATGAAGATTGGGTGAAAAAAAATTTGCCGAGATTTCAGAAAACCAGTACTTTTTTGGAAGCTTGGCACACCTTTGAAATGAAAGTGTCTTTCGGCAGTCTCTGCTTGGGGTAATTCAAGAGGAAACAAACCACAAAGACAGAACTTAGAACTACTTTATTTTGTCAAGTTTCAAGGATCTAGCACAAACCGTGTTTGATTTAGACTTCCAACCACATCTATCTATATAGGAGTAAATAGAGTGAAACCTAAATATTCGAAATGTTACTGGAAACGAAAGCTTCAAGCAAGAAGAGTGAAAATTGGGCAGCTAAGTGGACTTGGTGAACTGATCATTACCACAGTGAATCATCTAGATTGGGTGAAAAAATATTTGCCGAGATGTCAGAAATCCAGCAGTTTTTTGGAAGCTTGGCACACCTTTGAAATGAAAGTGTCTTTCGGCAGTCTCTGTTGGGGTACTTCAAGAGGAAACAAACCATAGAGATAGAACTTAGATCTACTTTATTTTGTCAAGTTTCAAGGAGCTAGCACAAACCGTGTTTGATTCAGAGTTCCAAACACATCTGTCTATATGGGAGAAAACAGAGTGAAACCTAAAATCTCAAACTGTTACTGGTAATGAACGCTTCATCCTAGAAGAGTGAATTTTGGGCAGCTAGTGGACTTAGTGAACTGATCATTACCACAAGAATCATCAGGATCCGATGAAAAAATATTTGCCGACTATTCAGAAAACCATTAGTTTTTTGGAAGCTTGGCACACCTTTCCAATGAAAGTGTCTTAGGCAGTCTCTGCTTGTGGCTACTTCAAGAGGAAACAAACCATAGAGACAGAACTTAGAACTACTTTATTTTGTGAAGTTTCAAAAAGCTAGCACAAACCGTGTTTGATTTAGAGTTCCAAACACATCTATCTGTATAGGAGAAAACAGAGTGAAACCTAAAAATTCAAAGTGTCAGTGGAAACGAACGCTTCAAGCAAGAGCAGTGAAAATTGGACAGCTAAGCGGACTTAGTGAACTGATCATTACCACAGAGAATCATCTAGATTGGGTGAAAAAATATTTGCCGAGATTTCAGAAATCCAGCAGTTTTTTGGAAGCTTGGCACACCTTTGAAATGAAAGTGTCTTTCGGCAGTCTCTGTTGGGGTACTTCAAGAGGAAACAAACCATAGAGATAGAACTTAGAACTATATTATTTTGTCAAGTTTCAAGGAGCTAGCACAAACCGTGTTTGATTCAGAGTTCCAAACACATCTATCTATATGGGAGAAAACACAGTGAAACGTAAAAACTCAAAGTGTTACTGGTAATGAACGCTTCATCATAGAAGAGTGAATATTGGGCAGCTAAGTGGACTTTGTGAACTGATCATTACCACAAGAATCATCAGGATCGGATGAAAAAATATTTCCGACTCTTCAGAAAACCAGTAGTTTTTGGAAGCTTGGCACACATTTCCAATGAAAGTGTCTTACGCAGTCTCTGCTTGTGGCTACTTCAAGAGGAAACAAACCATAGAGACAGAACTTAGAACTACTTTATTTTGTGAAGTTTCAAAAAGCTAGCACAAACCGTGTTTGATTTAGAGTTCCAAACACATCTATCTATCTTGGAGAAAACAGAGTGAAACCTAAAAATTCAAAGTGTCACTGGAAACGAACGCTTCAAGCAAGAGGAATGAAAATTGGGCAGCTAAGTGGACTTATTGAATTGATCATTACCACGGAGAATCATGAAGATTGGGTGAAAAAAAAATTTGCCGGGATTTCAGAAAACCAGTACTTTTTTGAAGCTTGGCACACCTTTGAAATGAAAGTGTCTTTCAGCAGTCTCTGCTTGGGGTAATTCAAGAGGAAACAAACCTCAAAGACAGAAATTAGAACTACTTTATTTTGTCAAGTTTCAAGGAGCTAGCACAAACCGTGTTTGATTTAGACTTCCAACCACATCTATCTATATAGGAGGAAACAGAGTGAAACCTAAAAATTCGAAGTGTTACTGGAAACGTACGCTTCAAGCAAGAAGAGTGAAAATTGGGCAGCTAAGTGGACTAAGTCTACTGATGATTACTACAGAGAATCATCTAGATTGGGTGAAAAAATATTTGCCGAGATGTCAGAAATCCAGCAGTTTTTTGGAAGCTTGGCACACCTTTGAAATGAAAGTGTCTTTCGGCAGTCTCTGTTGGGGTACTTCAAGAGGAAACAAACCATAGAGATAGAACTTAGAACTACTTTATTTTGTCAAGTTTCAAGGAGCTAGCACAAACCGTGTTTGATTCAGAGTTCCAAACACATCTGTCTATATGGGAGAAAACAGAGTGAAACCTAAAATCTCAAACTGTTACTGGTAATGAACGCTTCATCCTAGAAGAGTGAATTTTGGGCAGCTAGTGGACTTAGTGAACTGATCATTACCACAAGAATCATCAGGATCGGATGAAAAAATATTTGCCGACTATTCAGAAAACCATTAGTTTTTTGGAAGCTTGGCACACCTTTCCAATGAAAGTGTCTTAGGCAGTCTCTGCTTGTGGCTACTTCAAGAGGAAACAAACCATAGAGACAGAACTTAGAACTACTTTATTTTGTGAAGTTTCAAAAAGCTAGCACAAACCGTGTTTGATTTAGAGTTCCAAACACATCTATCTGTATAGGAGAAAACAGAGTGAAACCTAAAAATTCAAAGTGTCACTGGAAACGAACGCTTCAAGCAAGAGCAGTGAAAATTGGACAGCTAAGCGGACTTAGTGAACTGATCATTACCACAGAGAATCATCTAGATTGGGTGAAAAAATATTTGCCGAGATTTCAGAAATCCAGCAGTTTTTTGGAAGCTTGGCACACCTTTGAAATGAAAGTGTCTTTCAGCAGTCTCTGTTGGGGTACTTCAAGAGGAAACAAACCATAGAGATAGAACTTAGAACTACTTTATTTTGTCAAGTTTCAAGGAGCTAGCACAAACCGTGTTTGATTCAGAGTTCCAGACACATCTATCTATATGGGAGAAAACACAGTGAAACGTAAAAACTCAAAGTGTTACTGGTAATGAACGCTTCATCATAGAAGAGTGAATATTGGGCAGCTATGTGGACTTAGTGAACTGATCATTACCACAAGAATCATCAGGATCGGATGAAAAAATATTTCCGACTCTTCAGAAAACCAGTAGTTTTTTGGAAGCTTGGCACACATTTCCAATGAAAGTGTCTTACGCAGTCTCTGCTTGTGGCTACTTCAAGAGGAAACAAACCATAGAGACAGAACTTAGAACTACTTTATTTTGTGAAGTTTCAAAAAGCTAGCACAAACCGTGTTTGATTTAGAGTTCCAAACACATCTATCTATCTTGGAGAAAACAGAGTGAAACCTAAAAATTCAAAGTGTCACTGGAAACGAACGCTTCAAGCAAGAGGAATGAAAATTGGGCAGCTAAGTGGACTTATTGAATTGATCATTACCACGGAGAATCATGAAGATTGGGTGAAAAAAAAATTTGCCGGGATTTCAGAAAACCAGTACTTTTTTGAAGCTTGGCACACCTTTGAAATGAAAGTGTCTTACAGCAGTCTCTGCTTGGGGTAATTCAAGAGGAAACAAACCTCAAAGACAGAAATTAGAACTACTTTATTTTGTCAAGTTTCAAGGAGCTAGCACAAACCGTGTTTGATTTAGACTTCCAACCACATCTATCTATATAGGAGGAAACAGAGTGAAACCTAAAAATTCGAAGTGTTACTGGAAACGTACGCTTCAAGCAAGAAGAGTGAAAATTGGGCAGCTAAGTGGACTAAGTCTACTGATGATTACTACAGAGAATCATCTAGATTGGGTGAAAAAATATTTGCCGAGATGTCAGAAATCCAGCAGTTTTTTGGAAGCTTGGCACACCTTTGAAATGAAAGTGTCTTTCGGCAGTCTCTGTTGGGGTACTTCAAGAGGAAACAAACCATAGAGATAGAACTTAGAACTACTTTATTTTGTCAAGTTTCAAGGAGCTAGCACAAACCGTGTTTGATTCAGAGTTCCAAACACATCTGTCTATATGGGAGAAAACAGAGTGAAACCTAAAATCTCAAACTGTTACTGGTAATGAACGCTTCATCCTAGAAGAGTGAATTTTGGGCAGCTAGTGGACTTAGTGAACTGATCATTACCACAAGAATCATCAGGATCGGATGAAAAAATATTTGCCGACTATTCAGAAAACCATTAGTTTTTTGGAAGCTTGGCACACCTTTCCAATGAAAGTGTCTTAGGCAGTCTCTGCTTGTGGCTACTTCAAGAGGAAACAAACCATAGAGACAGAACTTAGAACTACTTTATTTTGTGAAGTTTCAAAAAGCTAGCACAAACCGTGTTTGATTTAGAGTTCCAAACACATCTATCTGTATAGGAGAAAACAGAGTGAAACCTAAAAATTCAAAGTGTCACTGGAAACGAACGCTTCAAGCAAGAGCAATGTAAATTGGACAGCTAAGCGGACTTAGTGAACTGATCATTACCACAGAGAATCATCTAGATTGGGTGAAAAAATATTTGCCGAGATTTCAGAAATCCAGCAGTTTTTGGAAGCTTGGCACACCTTTGAAATGAAAGTGTCTTTCGGCAGTCTCTGTTGGGGTACTTCAAGAGGAAACAAACCATAGAGATAGAACTTAGAACTATATTATTTTGTCAAGTTTCAAGGAGCTAGCACAAACCGTGTTTGATTCAGAGTTCCAAACACATCTATCTATATGGGAGAAAACACAGTGAAAGGTAAAAACTCAAAGTGTTACTGGTAATGAACGCTTCATCATAGAAGAGTGAATATTGGGCAGCTAAGTGGACTTTGTGAACTGATCATTACCACAAGAATCATCAGGATCGGATGAAAAAATATTTCCGACTCTTCAGAAAACCAGTAGTTTTTTGGAAGCTTGGCACACATTTCCAATGAAAGTGTCTTACGCAGTCTCTGCTTGTGGCTACTTCAAGAGGAAACAAACCATAGAGACAGAACTTAGAACTACTTTATTTTGTGAAGTTTCAAAAAGCTAGCAAAACCGTGTTTGATTTAGAGTTCCAAACACATCTATCTATCTTGGAGAAAACAGAGTGAAACCTAAAAATTCAAAGTGTCACTGGAAACGAACGCTTCAAGCAAGAGGAATGAAAATTGGGCAGCTAAGTGGACTTATTGAATTGATCATTACCACGGAGAATCATGAAGATTGGGTGAAAAAAAAATTTGCCGGGATTTCAGAAAACCAGTACTTTTTTGAAGCTTGGCACACCTTTGAAATGAAAGTGTCTTTCAGCAGTCTCTGCTTGGGGTAATTCAAGAGGAAACAAACCTCAAAGACAGAAATTAGAACTACTTTATTTTGTCAAGTTTCAAGGAGCTAGCACAAACCGTGTTTGATTTAGACTTCCAACCACATCTATCTATATAGGAGGAAACAGAGTGAAACCTAAAAATTCGAAGTGTTACTGGAAACGTACGCTTCAAGCAAGAAGAGTGAAAATTGGGCAGTTAAGTGGACTAAGTCTACTGATGATTACTACAGAGAATCATCTAGATTGGGTGAAAAAATATTTGCCGAGATGTCAGAAATCCAGCAGTTTTTTGGAAGCTTGGCACACCTTTGAAATGAAAGTGTCTTTCGGCAGTCTCTGTTGGGGTACTTCAAGAGGAAACAAACCATAGAGATAGAACTTAGAACTACTTTATTTTGTCAAGTTTCAAGGAGCTAGCACAAACCGTGTTTGATTCAGAGTTCCAAACACATCTGTCTATATGGGAGAAAACAGAGTGAAACCTAAAATCTCAAACTGTTACTGGTAATGAACGCTTCATCCTAGAAGAGTGAATTTTGGGCAGCTAGTGGACTTAGTGAACTGATCATTACCACAAGAATCATCAGGATCGGATGAAAAAATATTTGCCGACTATTCAGAAAACCATTAGTTTTTTGGAAGCTTGGCACACCTTTCCAATGAAAGTGTCTTAGGCAGTCTCTGCTTGTGGCTACTTCAAGAGGAAACAAACCATAGAGACAGAACTTAGAACTACTTTATTTTGTGAAGTTTCAAAAAGCTAGCACAAACCGTGTTTGATTTAGAGTTCCAAACACATCTATCTGTATAGGAGAAAACAGAGTGAAACCTAAAAATTCAAAGTGTCACTGGAAACGAACGCTTCAAGCAAGAGCAATGTAAATTGGACAGCTAAGCGGACTTAGTGAACTGATCATTACCACAGAGAATCATCTAGATTGGGTGAAAAAATATTTGCCGAGATTTCAGAAATCCAGCAGTTTTTTGGAAGCTTGGCACACCTTTGAAATGAAAGTGTCTTTCGGCAGTCTCTGTTGGGGTACTTCAAGAGGAAACAAACCATAGAGATAGAACTTAGAACTATATTATTTTGTCAAGTTTCAAGGAGCTAGCACAAACCGTGTTTGATTCAGAGTTCCAAAACATCTATCTATATGGGAGAAAACACAGTGAAACGTAAAAACTCAAAGTGTTACTGGTAATGAACGCTTCATCATAGAAGAGTGAATATTGGGCAGCTAAGTGGACTTTGTGAACTGATCATTACCACAAGAATCATCAGGATCGGATGAAAAAATATTTCCGACTCTTCAGAAAACCAGTAGTTTTTTGGAAGCTTGGCACACATTTCCAATGAAAGTGTCTTACGCAGTCTCTGCTTGTGGCTACTTCAAGAGGAAACAAACCATAGAGACAGAACTTAGAACTACTTTATTTTGTGAAGTTTCAAAAAGCTAGCAAAACCGTGTTTGATTTAGAGTTCCAAACACATCTATCTATCTTGGAGAAAACAGAGTGAAACCTAAAAATTCAAAGTGTCACTGGAAACGAACGCTTCAAGCAAGAGGAATGAAAATTGGGCAGCTAAGTGGACTTATTGAATTGATCATTACCACGGAGAATCATGAAGATTGGGTGAAAAAAAAATTTGCCGGGATTTCAGAAAACCAGTACTTTTTTGAAGCTTGGCACACCTTTGAAATGAAAGTGTCTTTCAGCAGTCTCTGCTTGGGGTAATTCAAGAGGAAACAAACCTCAAAGACAGAAATTAGAACTACTTTATTTTGTCAAGTTTCAAGGAGCTAGCACAAACCGTGTTTGATTTAGACTTCCAACCACATCTATCTATATAGGAGGAAACAGAGTGAAACCTAAAAATTCGAAGTGTTACTGGAAACGTACGCTTCAAGCAAGAAGAGTGAAAATTGGGCAGCTAAGTGGACTAAGTCTACTGATGATTACTACAGAGAATCATCTAGATTGGGTGAAAAAATATTTGCCGAGATGTCAGAAATCCAGCAGTTTTTTGGAAGCTTGGCACACCTTTGAAATGAAAGTGTCTTTCGGCAGTCTCTGTTGGGGTACTTCAAGAGGAAACAAACCATAGAGATAGAACTTAGAACTACTTTATTTTGTCAAGTTTCAAGGAGCTAGCACAAACCGTGTTTGATTCAGAGTTCCAAACACATCTGTCTATATGGGAGAAAACAGAGTGAAACCTAAAATCTCAAACTGTTACTGGTAATGAACGCTTCATCCTAGAAGAGTGAATTTTGGGCAGCTAGTGGACTTAGTGAACTGATCATTACCACAAGAATCATCAGGATCGGATGAAAAAATATTTGCCGACTATTCAGAAAACCATTAGTTTTTTGGAAGCTTGGCACACCTTTCCAATGAAAGTGTCTTAGGCAGTCTCTGCTTGTGGCTACTTCAAGAGGAAACAAACCATAGAGACAGAACTTAGAACTACTTTATTTTGTGAAGTTTCAAAAAGCTAGCACAAACCGTGTTTGATTTAGAGTTCCAAACACATCTATCTGTATAGGAGAAAACAGAGTGAAACCTAAAAATTCAAAGTGTCACTGGAAACGAACGCTTCAAGCAAGAGCAATGAAAATTGGACAGCTAAGCGGACTTAGTGAACTGATCATTACCACAGAGAATCATCTAGATTGGGTGAAAAAATATTTGCCGAGATTTCAGAAATCCAGCAGTTTTTTGGAAGCTTGGCACAAGTTTGAAATGAAAGTGTCTTTCGGCAGTCTCTGTTGGGGTACTTCAAGAGGAAACAAACCATAGAGATAGAACTTAGAACTATATTATTTTGTCAAGTTTCAAGGAGCTAGCACAAACCGTGTTTGATTCAGAGTTCCAAACACATCTATCTATATGGGAGAAAACACAGTGAAACGTAAAAACTCAAAGTGTTACTGGTAATGAACGCTTCATCATAGAAGAGTGAATATTGGGCAGCTAAGTGGACTTAGTGAACTGATCATTACCACAAGAATCATCAGGATCGGATGAAAAAATATTTCCGACTCTTCAGAAAACCAGTAGTTTTTTGGAAGCTTGGCACACATTTCCAATGAAAGTGTCTTACACAGTCTCTGCTTGTGGCTACTTCAAGAGGAAACAAACCATAGAGACAGAACTTAGAACTACTTTATTTTGTGAAGTTTCAAAAAGCTAGCACAAACCGTGTTTGATTTAGAGTTCCAAACACATCTATCTATCTTGGAGAAAACAGAGTGAAACCTAAAAATTCAAAGTGTCACTGGAAACGAACGCTTCAAGCAAGAGGAATGAAAATTGGGCAGCTAAGTGGACTTATTGAATTGATCATTACCACGGAGAATCATGAAGATTGGGTGAAAAAAAAATTTGCCGGGATTTCAGAAAACCAGTACTTTTTTGAAGCTTGGCACACCTTTGAAATGAAAGTGTCTTTCAGCAGTCTCTGCTTGGGGTAATTCAAGAGGAAACAAACCTCAAAGACAGAAATTAGAACTACTTTATTTTGTCAAGTTTCAAGGAGCTAGCACAAACCGTGTTTGATTTAGACTTCCAACCACATCTATCTATATAGGAGGAAACAGAGTGAAACCTAAAAATTCGAAGTGTTACTGGAAACGTACGCTTCAAGCAAGAAGAGTGAAAATTGGGCAGCTAAGTGGACTAAGTCTACTGATGATTACTACAGAGAATCATCTAGATTGGGTGAAAAAATATTTGCCGAGATTTCAGAAATCCAGCAGTTTTTTGGAAACTTGGCACACCTTTGAAATGAAAGTGTCTTTCGGCAGTCTCTGTTGGGGTACTTCAAGAGGAAACAAACCATAGCGATAGAACGTAGAACTACTTTATTTTGTCAAGTTTCAAGGAGCTAGCACAAACCGTGTTTGATTCAGAGTTCCAAACACATCTATCTATATGGGAGAAAACAGAGTGAAACGTAAAAACTCAAACTGTCACTGGTAAGGAACGCTTCATCCTAGAAGAGTGAATATTGGGCAGCTAAGTGGACTTAGTGAACTGATCATTACCACAAGAATCATCAGGATCGGATGAAAAAATATTTGCCGACTATTCAGAAAACCAGTAGTTTTTTGGAAGCTTGGCACACCTTTCCAATGAGAGTGACATACGCAGTCTCTGCTTGTGGCTACTTCAAGAGGAAACAGCCATAGAGACAGAACTTAGAACTACTGTATTTTGTGAAGTTTCAAACAGCTAGCAAAAACCGTGTTTGATTTAGAGTTCCAAACACATCTATCTATATATGAGAAAACAGCGTGAAACCTAAAAATTCAAAGTGTCACTGGAAACGAACGCTACAAGCAAGAAGAATGAAAATTGGGCAGCTAAGTGGACTTATTGAATTGATCATTACCACAGAGAATCATGAAGATTGGGTGAAAAAAAATTTGCCGAGATTTCAGAAAACCAGTACTTTTTTGCAAGCTTGGCACACCTTTGAAATGAAAGTGTCTTTCGGCATCTCTGCTTGGTGTAATTCAAGAGGAAACAAACCACAAAGACAGAACTTAGAACTACTTTATTTAGTCAAGTTTCAAGGAGCTAGCAGAAACCGAGTTTTATTTAGACTTCTAACCACATCTATCTATATAGGAGGAAACAGAGTGAAACCTAAAAATTTGAAGTGTTACTGGAAACGTACGCTTCAAGCAAGAAGAGTGAAAATTGGGCAGCTAAGTGGACTTGGTGAACTGATCATTACAACAGAGAATCATCTAGATTGGGTGAAAAAATATTTGCAGAGATTTCAGAAATCCAGTGGTTTTTTGGAAGCTTGGAACACCTTTGAAATGAAAGTGTTTTTCAGCAGTCTCTGTTGGGGTACTTCAAGAGGAAAGAAACCATAGAGATAGAACTTAGAACTACTTTATTTTGTCAAGTTTCAAGGAGCTAGCACAAACCGTGTTTGATTCAGAGTTCCAAACATATCTATCTATATGGGAGAAAACAGAGTGAAACGTAATAACTCAAACTGTTACTGGTAACGAACGGTTAATCTTAGAAGAGTGAATATTGGGCAGCTAAGTGGACTTAGTGAACTGATCATTACCACAAGAATCATCATGATCGGATGAAAAAATTTTTGCCGACTATTCAGAAACCATTAGTTTTTTGGAAGCTTGTCACACCTTTCCAATGAAAGTGTCTTACACAGTCTCTGCTTGTGGCTACTTCAAAAGGAAACAAACCATAGAGATAGAACTTAGAACTACTTTATTTGGTCAAGTTTCAAGGAGCAAGCACAAACCTTGTTTGATTCAGAGTTCCAAACACATCTGTCTATATGGTAGAAAACAGAGTGAAATGTAAAAACTCAAACTGTTCCTGGTAATGAGCGCTTCATCCTAGAAGAGTGAATATTGGGCAGCTAAGTGGACTTAGTGAACTGATCATTACCACAAGAATCATCAGGATCGGATGAAAAAATATTTGCCGAATATTCAGAAAACCAGTAGTTTTTTGGAAGCTTAGCACACCTTTCCAATGAAAGTGTCTTACGCAGTCTCTGATTGTGGCTACTTCAAGAGGAAACAAACCATACAGACCGAACTGAGAACTACTTTATTTTGTGAAGTTTCAAAAAGCTAGCACAAACCGTGTTTGATTTAGAGTACCAAACACATCTATCTATATAGGAGAAAACCGAGTGAAAACTGAAAAATCAAAGTGTCACTGGAAACGAACGCTTCAAGCAGGAAGAAAGAAAATTGGGCAGCTAAGTGGACTTATTGAACTGATCATTACCACAAAAAATCATGAAGATTGGGTGAAAAAAATTTTGCCGAGATTTCAGAAAACCAGTATTTTTTTGGAACCTTGGCACACCTTTGAAATGAAAGTGTCTTTCGGAAGTCTCTACTTGAGATAATTCAAGAGGAAACAAACCACAAAGAAAGAACATAGAACTACTTTATTTTGTCATGTTTCAAGGAGCTAGCACAAACTGTGCTTGATTTAGACTTCCAAACACATCTATCTATAAAGGAGAAAACATAGTGAAACCTAAAAATTCAAAGTGTCACTGGAAACGAACGCTTCAAGCAAGAAGAATTAAAATTGGGCAGCTAAGTGGACGTATTGAATTGATCATTACCACAGAGAATCATGAAGATTGGGAGAAAAAATATTTTTCGAGATTTCAGAAAACCAGTACTTTTTTGGAAGCTTGGCACACCTTTGAAATGAAAGTGAATTTCAGCATTCTCTGCTTGGGGTACTTCAAGAGGAAACAAACCACAAAGACAGTACTTAGAACTACTTTATTTTGTCAAGTTTCAAGGAGCTAGCAAAAACCGTGTTTGATTTAGACTTCCAACCACATCAATCTATATAGGAGGAAATAGAGTGAAACCTAAAAATTTGAAGTGTTACTGGAAACGAACGCTTCAAGCAAGAAGAGTGAAAATTGGGCAGCTAAGTGGACTTAGTGAACTGATCATTACCACAGAGAATCATCTAGATTGGGTGAAAAAATATTTGCCGAGATTTGAGAAATCCAGCAGTTTTTTGGAAGCTTGGCACACCTTTGAAATGAAAGTGTCTTTCGGCAGTCTCTGTTGGGGTACTTCAAGAGGAAACAAACCATAGAGAGAGAACTTAGAACTACTTTATTTTGTCATGTTTCAAGGAGCTAGCACAAACCGTGTTTGATTCAGAGTTCCAAACACATCTATCTATATGGGAGAAAACAGAGTGAAACGTAAAAACTCAAACTGTTACTGGTAACGAAAGCTTCCTCCTAGAAGGGTGAATATTGGGCAGCTAAGTGGACTTAGTGAACTAATCATTACCACCAGAATCATCAGGATCGGATAAAAAATATTTGCCGACTATTCAGAAAACCAGTAGTTTTTTGGAATCTTGGCACACCTTTCCAATGAAAGTGTCTTACGCAGTCTCTGCTTGTGGCTACTTCAAGAGGAAACAAACCATAGAGACAGAACTTAGAACTACTTTATTTTGTGAAGTTTCAAAAAGCTAGCACAAACCGCGTTTGATTTAGAGTTCCAAACACATCTATATATATAGGAGAAAACAGAGTGAAACCTAAAAATTCAAAGTGTCACTGGAAACGAACGCTTCAAGCAAGAAGAATGAAAATTGGGCAGCTAAGTGGACTTATTGAATTGATCATTACCACAGAGAATCATGAAGATTGGGTGAAAAAAAATTTGCCGAGATTTCAGAACACCAGTACTTTTTTGGAAGCTTGGCACACCTTTGAAATGAAAGTGTCTTTCGGCAGTCTCTGCTTGGGGTAATTCAAGAGGAAACAAACCACAAAGAGAGAACTTAGAACTACTTTATTTTGTCAAGTTTCAAGGAGCTAGCACAAACCGAGTTTGATTTAGACTTCCAAACACATCTATCTTTATAGGAGGAAATAGAGTGAAACCTAAAAATTCGAAGTGTTACTGGAAACGAACGCTTCAAGCAAGAAGAGTGAAAATTGGGCAGCTAAGTGGACTTAGTGAACTGATCATTACCACAGAGAATCATCTAGATTGGGTGAAAAAATATTTGCCGAGATTTCAGAAATCCAGCAGTTTTTTGGAAGCTTTCACACCTTTGAAATGAAAGTGTCTTTCGGCAGTCTCTGTTGGGGTACTTCAAGAGGAAACAAACCATAGAAATAGAACTTAGAACTACTTTATTATGTCAATGTTCTAGGAGCTAGCACAAACCGTGTTTGATTCAGAGTTCCAAACACATCTATCTGTATGGGAGAAAACAGAGTGAAACGTAAAAACTCAAACTGTCACTGGAAACGAACGCTTCATCCTAGAAGAGTGAATATTGTACAGCTAAGTGGACTTAGTGAACTGATCATTACCACAAGAATCATCAGGATCGGATGAAAAAATATTTGCCGACTACTCAGAAAACCAGTAGTTTTTTGGAAGCTTGGAACACCTTTCCAATGAAAGTGTCTTACGCAGTCTCTGCTTGTGGTTACTTCAAGAGGAAACAAACCATAGAGACCGAACTTAGAACTACTTTATTTTGTGAAGTTTCAAAAAGCTAGCACAATCCGTGTTTGATTTCTAGTTCCAAAAACATCTATCTATATAGGAGAAAACAGAGTGAAACCTAAAAATTCAAAGTGTCACTGGAAACGAACGCTTCAAGCAAGAAGAATGAAAATTGGGCAGCTAAGTGGACTTATTGAATTGGTCATTACCACAGAGAATCATGAAAATTGGGTGAAAAAAATTTGCCGAGATTTCAGAAAACCAGTACTTTTTTGGAAGCTTGGCACACCTTTGAAATGAAAGTGTCTTTCGGCAATCTCTGCTTGGGGTAATTCAAGAGGAAACAAACCACAAAGACAGAACTTAGAACTACTTTATTTTGTCAAGTTTCAAGGAGCTAGCACAAACCGTGTTTGATTTAGACTTCCAACCACATCTATCTATATAGGAGGAAACAGAGTGAAACCTAAAAATTCGAAGTGTTACTGGAAACGAACCCTTCAAGCAAGAAGATTGAAAATTGGGCAGCTCAGTGGACTTAGTGAAGTGATCATTACCACAGAGAATCATCTAGATTGGGTGAAAAAATATTTGCCGAGATTTCAGAAATCCAGCAGTTTTTTGGAAGCTTGGCACACCTTTGAAATGAAAGTGTCTTATGCAGTCTCTGCTTGTGGCTACTTCAAGAGGAAACAAACCATAGAGGCAGAACTTAGAACTACTTTATTTTGGGAAGTTTCAAAAAGCTAGCACAAACCGTGTTTGATTTAGAGTTCCAAACACATCTATCTATATAGGAGAAAACAGTGTGAAACCTAAAAATTCAAAGTGTCACTGGAAACGAACGCTTCAAGCAAGAAGAATGAAAATTTTGCAGCTAAGTGGACTTATTAAATTGATCATTACCACAGAGAATCATGAAGATTGGGTGAAAAAAAATTTGCCGAGATTTCAGAACACCAGTACTTTTTTGGAAGCTTGGCACACCTTTGAAATGAAAGTGTCTTTCGGCAGTCTCTGCTTTGGGTAATTCAAGAGGAAACAAACCACAAAGACAGAAATTAGAACTACTTTATTTTGTCAAGTTTCAAGGAGCTAGCACAAACCGTGTTTGATTTAGACTTCCAAACACATCTATCTATATAAGAAGAAATAGAGTGAAACCTAAAAATTCGAAGTGTTACTGGAAACGAACGCTTCAAGCAAGAAGAGTGAAAATTGGGCAGCTAAGTGGACTTAGTGAACTGATCATTACAACAGAGAATCATCTAGATTGGGTGAAAAAATATTTGCCGAGATTTCAGAAATCCAGCAGTTTTTTAGAAGCTTGGCACACCTTTGAAATGAAAGTGTCTTACGCAGTCTCTGCTTGTGGCTACTTCAAGAGGAAACAAACCATAGAGATAGAACTTAGAACTACTTTATTTTATCAAGTTTCAAGGAGCTAGCACAAACCTTGTTTGATTCAGAGTTCCAAACACATCTATCTATATAGGAGAAAAAAGAGTGAAACCTAAAAATTCAAAGTGTCACTGGAAACGAACGCTTCAAGCAAGAAGAATGAAAATTGGACAGCTAAGTGGACTTATTGAATTGTTCATTACCAGAGAGAATCATGAAGATTGTGTGAAAAAAAATTTGCCGAGATTTCAGAAAACCAGTACTTTTTTGGAAGCTTGGCACACCTTTGAAATGAATGTGTCTTTCGGCAGTCTCTGTTGGGGTACTTCAAGAGGAAACAAACCATAGAGATAGAACTTAGAACTACTTTATTTTGTCAAGTTTCAAGGAGCTAGCAAAAACCGTGTTTGATTCAGAGTTCCAAACACATCTGTCTATATGGGAGAAAACAGAGTGAAACGTAAAATCTCAAACTGTTACTGGTAACGAAAGCTTCATCCTAGAAGAGTGAATATTGGGCAGCTAGTGGACTTAGTGAACTGATCATTACCAAAAGAATCATCAGGATCTGATGAAAAAATATTTCCGACTATTCAGAAACCAGTAGTTTTTTGGAAGCTTGGCACACCTTTTCAATGAAAGTGTCTTACACAGTCTCTGCTTGTGGCTACTTCAAAAGGAAACAAACCATAGAGATAGAACTTAGAACTACTTTATTTGGTCAAGTTTCAAGGAGCAAGCACAAACCTTGTTTGATTCAGAGTTCCAAACACATCTGTCTATATGGTAGAAAACAGAGTGAAATGTAAAAACTCAAACTGTTACTGGTAATGAGCGCTTCATCCTAGAAGAGTGAATATTGGGCAGCTAAGTGGACTTAGTGAACTGATCATTACCACAAGAATCATCAGGATCGGATGAAAAAATATTTGCCGAATATTCAGAAAACCAGTAGTTTTTTGGAAGCTTAGCACACCTTTCCAATGAAAGTGTCTTACGCAGTCTCTGCTTGTGGCTACTTCAAGAGGAAACAAACCATACAGACCGAACTGAGAACTACTTTATTTTGTGAAGTTTCAAAAAGCTAGCACAAACCGTGTTTGATTTAGAGTACCAAACACATCTATCTATATAGGAGAAAACCGAGTGAAAACTGAAAAATCAAAGTGTCACTGGAAACGAACGCTTCAAGCAGGAAGAAAGAAAATTGGGCAGCTAAGTGGACTTATTGAACTGATCATTACCACAAAAAATCATGAAGATTGGGTGAAAAAAATTTTGCCGAGATTTCAGAAAACCAGTATTTTTTTGGAACCTTGGCACACCTTTGAAATGAAAGTGTCTTTCGGAAGTCTCTGCTTGAGATAATTCAAGAGGAAACCAACCACAAAGAAAGAATATAGAACTACTTTATTTTGTCAAGTTTCAAGGAGCTAGCACAAACTGTGCTTGATTTAGACTTCCAAACACATCTATCTATATAGGAGAAAACATAGTGAAACCTAAAAATTCAAAGTGTCACTGGAAACGAACGCTTCAAGCAAGAAGAATTAAAATTGGGCAGCTAAGTGGACGTATTGAATTGATCATTACCACAGAGAATCATGAAGATTGGGTGAAAAAAAATTTTTCGAGACTTCAGAAAACCAGTACATTTTTGGAAGCTTGGCACACCTTTGAAATGAAAGTGAATTTCAGCATTCTCTGCTTGGGGTACTTCAAGAGGAAACAAACCACAAAGACAGTACTTAGAACTACTTTATTTTGTCAAGTTTCAAGGAGCTAGCAAAAACCGTGTTTGATTTAGACTTCCAACCACATCAATCTATATAGGAGGAAATAGAGTGAAACCTAAAAATTTGAAGTGTTACTGGAAACGAACGCTTCAAGCAAGAAGAGTGAAATTTGGGCAGCTAAGTGGACTTAGTGAACTGATCATTACCACAGAGAATCATCTAGATTGGGTGAAAAAATATTTGCCGAGATTTGAGAAATCCAGCAGTTTTTTGGAAGCTTGGCACACCTTTGAAATGATAGTGTCTTTCGGCAGTCTCTGCTGGGGTACTTCAAGAGGAAACAAACCTTAGAGAGAGAACTTAGAACTACTTTATTTGGTCAAGTTTCAAGGAGCTAGCACAAACCGTGTTTGATTCAGAGTTCCAAACACATCTATCTCTTTGGGAGAAAAAAGAGTGAAACGTAAAACTCAAACTGTTACAGGTAACGAACGCTTCATCCTAGAAGAGTGAATATTGGGCAGCTAAGTGGACTTAGTGAACTGATCATTACCACAAGAATCATCAGGATCTGATGAAAAAATATTTGCCGACTATTCAGAAAACCATTAGTATTTTGGAAGCTTGGCACACCTTTCCAATGAAATTGTCTACGCAGTCTCTGCTTGTTGGTACTTCAAGAGGAAACAAACCACATGACAGAACTTAGAACTACTTCATTTTGTCAAGTTTCAAGGATCTAGCACAAACCGTGTTTGATTTAGACTTCCAACCACATCTATCTATATAGGAGGAAACAGAGTGAAACCTAAAAATTCGAAGTGTTACTGGAAACGAACGCTTCAAGCAAGAAGAGTGAAAATTGGGCAGGTAAGGGGACTTAGTGAACTGATAATTACCACAAGAATCATCAGGATCTGATGAAAAATATTTCCGACTATTCAGAAACCAGTAGTTTTTTGGAAGCTTGGCACACCTTTTCAATGAAAGTGTCTTACACAGTCTCTGCTTGTGGCTACTTCAAAAGGAAACAAACCATAGAGATAGAACTTAGAACTACTTTATTTGGTCAAGTTTCAAGGAGCAAGCACAAACCTTGTTTGATTAAGAGTTCCAAACACATCTGTCTATATGGTAGAAATCAGAGTGAAATGTAAAAACTCAAACTGTTACTGGTAACGAGCGCTTCATTTTAGAAGAGTGAATATTGGGCAGCTAAGTGGACTTAGTGAACTGATCATTACCACAAGAATCATCAGGATCGGATGAAAAAATATTTGCCGAATATTCAGAAAACCAGTAGTTTTTTGGAAGCTTAGCACACCATTCCAATGAAAGTGTCTTACGCAGTCTCTGCTTGTGGCTACTTCAAGAGGAAACAAACCATACAGACAGAACTGAGAACTACTTTATTTTGTGAAGTTTCAAAAAGCTAGCACAAACCGTGTTTGATTTAGAGTACCAAACACATCTATCGATATAGGAGAAAACCGAGTGAAAACTGAAAAATCAAAGTGTCACTGGAAACGAACGCTTCAAGCAGGAAGAAAGAAAATTGGGCAGCTAAGTGGACTTATTGTATTGATCATTACCACAAAAAATTATGAAGATTGGGTGAGAAAAATTTTGCCGAGATTTCAGAAAACCAGTATTTTTTTGGAACCTTGGCACACCTTTGAAATGAAAGTGTCTTTCGGAAGTCTCTGCTTGAGGTAATTCAAGAGGAAACAAACCACAAAGATAGAACATAGAACTACTTTATTTTGTAAAGTTTCAAGGAGCTAGCACAAACTGTGCTTGATTTAGACTTCCAACCACATCTATCTATATAGGAGGAAATAGAGTGAAACCTAAAAATTCGAAGTGTTACTGGAAACGATCGCTTCAAGCAAGAAGAGTGTAAATTGGGCAGCTAAGTGGACTTGGTGAACTGATCATTACCACAGAGAATCATCTAGATTGGGTGAAAAAATATTTGCCGAGATTTCAGAAATCCAGCAGTTTTTTGGAAGCTTGGTACACCTTTGAAATGAAAGTGTCTTACGCAGTCTCTGCTTGTTGCTACTTCAAGGGGAAACAAACCATAGAGACACAACTTAGAACTACTTTATTTTGTGAAGTTTCAAAGCTAGCACAAACCGTGTTTGTTTTAGAGTTCCAAACACATCTATCTATATAGGAGAAAACATAGTGAAACCTAAAAATTCAAAGTGTCACTGGAAACGAACGCTTCAAGCAAGAAGAATTAAAATTGGGCAGCTAAGTGGACGTATTGAATTGATCATTACCACAGAGAATCATGAAGATTGGGTGAAAAAAAAATTTCCGAGATTTCAGAAAACCAGTACTTTTTTGGAAGCTTGGCACACCTTTGAAATGAAAGTGAATTTCAGCAATCTCTGCTTGGGGTACTTCAAGAGGAAACAAACCACAAAGACAGTACTTAGAACTACTTTATTTTGTCAAGTTTCAAGGAGCTAGCAAAAACCGTGTTTGATTTAGACTTCCAACCACATCAATCTATATAGGAGGAAATAGAGTGAAACCTAAAAATTTGAAGTGTTACTGGAAACGAACGCTTCAAGCAAGAAGAGTGAAAATTGGGCAGCTAAGTGGACTTAGTGAACTGATCATTACCACAGAGAATCATCTAGATTGGGTGAAAAAATATTTGCCGAGATTTGAGAAATCCAGCAGTTTTTTGGAAGCTTGGCACACCTTTGAAATGAAAGTGTCTTTCGGCAGTCTCTGTTAGGGTACTTCAAGAGGAAACAAACCATAGAGAGAGAACTTAGAACTACTTTATTTTGTCAAGTTACAAGGAGCTAGCACAAACCGTGTTTGATTCAGAGTTCCAAACACATCTATCTATATGGGAGAAAACAGAGTGAAACGTAAAAACTCCAACTGTTACTGGTAATGAACGCTTCATCCTAGAAGAGTGAATATTGTGCAGCTAAGTGGACTTAGTGAACTGATCATTACCACAAGAATCATCAGGATCGGATGAAAAAATATTTGCCGACTACTCAGAAAACCAGTAGTTTTTTGGAAGCTTGGAACACCTTTCCAATGAAAGTGTCTTATGCAGTCTCTGCTTGTGGTTACTTCAAGCGGAAACAAACCATAGAGACCGAACTTAGAACTACTTTATTTTGTGAAGTTTCAAAAAGCTAGCACAATCCGTGTTTGATTTATAGTTCCAACAACATCTATCTATATAGGAGAAAACAGAGTGAAACCTAAAAATTCAAAGTGTCACTGGAAACGAACGCTTCAAGCAAGAAGAATGAAAATTGGGCAGCTAAGTGGACTTATTGAATTGGTCATTACCACAGAGAATCATGAAAATTGGGTGAAAAAAAATTGCCGAGATTTCAGAAAACCAGTACTTTTTTGGAAGCTTGGCACACCTTTGAAATGAAAGTGTCTTTCGGCAGTCTCTGCTTGGGGTAATTCAAGAGGAAACAAACCACAAAGACAGAACTTAGAACTACATTATTTTGTCAAGTTTCAAGGAGCTAGCACAAACCGTGTTTGATTTAGACTTCCAACCACATCTATCTATATAGGAGGAAATAGAGTGAAACCTAAAAATTCGAAGTGTTACTGGAAACGAACCCTTCAAGCAAGAAGATTGAAAATTGGGCAGGTCAGTGGACTTAGTGAAGTGATCATTACCACAGAGAATCATCTAGATTGGGTGAAAAAATATTTGCCGAGATTTCAGAAATCCAGCAGTTTTTTGGAAGCTTGGCACACCTTTGAAATGAAAGTGTCTTATGCAGTCTCTGCTTGTGGCTACTTCAAGAGGAAACAAACCATAGAGGCAGAACTTAGAACTACTTTATTTTGGGAAGTTTCAAAAACCTAGCACAAACCGTGTTTGATTTAGAGTTCCAAACACATCTATCTATATAGGAGAAAACAGTGTGAAACCTAAAAATTCAAAGTGTCACTGGAAACGAACACTTCAAGCAAGAAGAATGAAAATTTTGCAGCTAAGTGGACTTACTAAATTGATCATTACCACAGAGAATCATGAAGATTGGGTGAAAAAAAATTTGCCGAGATTTCAGAACACCAGTACTTTTTTGGAAGCTTGGCACACCTTTGAAATGAAAGTGTCTTTCGGCAGTCTCTGCTTTGGGTAATTCAAGAGGAAACAAACCACAAAGACAGAAATTAGAACTACTTTATTTTGTCAAGTTTCAAGGAGCTAGCACAAACCGTGTTTGATTTAGACTTCCAAACACATCTATCTATATAAGAAGAAATAGAGTGAAACCTAAAAATTCGAAGTGTTACTGGAAACGAACGCTTCAAGCAAGAAGAGTGAAAATTGGGCAGCTAAGTGGACTTAGTGAACTGATCATTACCACAGAGAATCATCTAGATTGGGTGAAAAAATATTTGCCGAGATTTCAGAAATCCAGCAGTTTTTTAGAAGCTTGGCACACCTTTGAAATGAAAGTGTCTTACGCAGTCTCTGCTTGTGGCTACTTCAAGAGGAAACAAACCATAGAGATAGAACTTAGAACTACTTTATTTTATCAAGTTTCAAGGAGCTAGCACAAACCTTGTTTGATTCAGAGTTCCAAACACATCTATCTATATAGGAGAAAACAGAGTGAAACCTAAAAATTCAAAGTGTCACTGGAAACGAACGCTTCAAGCAAGAAGAATGAAAATTGGGCAGCTAAGTGGACTTATTGAATTGTTCATTACCAGAGAGAATCATGAAGATTGTGTGAAAAAAAATTTGCCGAGATTTCAGAAAACCAGTACTTTTTTGGAAGCTTGGCACACCTTTGAAATGAATGTGTCTTTCGGCAGTCTCTGTTGGGGTACTTCAAGAGGAAACAAACCATAGAGATAGAACTTAGAACTACTTTATTTTGTCAAGTTTCAAGGAGCTAGCAAAAACCGTGTTTGATTCAGAGTTCCAAACACATCTGTCTATATGGGAGAAAACAGAGTGAAACGTAAAATCTCAAACTGTTACTGGTAACGAACGCTTCATCCTAGAAGAGTGAATATTGGGCAGCTAGTGGACTTAGTGAACTGATCATTACCACAAGAATCATCAGGATCGGATGAAAAAATATTTGCCGACTATTCAGAAAAACATTAGTTTTTTGGAAGCTTGGCACACCTTTCCAATGAAAGTGTCTTATGCAGTCTCTGCTTGTGGCTACTTCAAGAGGAAACAAACCATAGAGACAGAACGTAGAACTACTTTATTTTGTGAAGTTTCAAAAAGCTAGCACAAACCGTGTTTGATTTAGAGTTCCAAACACATCTATCTATATAGGAGAAAACAGAGTGAAACCTAAAAATTCAAAGTGTCACTGGAAACGAACGCTTCAAGCAAGAAGAATGAAAATTGGGCAGCTAAGTGGACTTATTGAATTGGTCATTACCACAGAGAATCATGAAGATTGGATTAAAAAATATTGCCGAGATTTCAGAAAACCAGTACTTTTTTGGAAGCTTGGTACACCTTTGAAATGAAAGTGTCTTTCGGCAGTCTCTGCTTGGGGTAATACAAGAGGAAACAAACCACAAATACAGAACGTAGAACTACTTTATTTTGTCAAGTTTCAAGGAGCTAGCACAAACCTTGTTTGATTTAGACTTCCAACCACATCTATCTGTATAGGAGGAAACAGAGTGAAACCTAAAAATTCGAAGTGTTACTGGAACGAACGCTTCAAGCAAGAAGAGTGAAAATTGGGCAGCTACGTGGACTTAGTGAACTGATCATTACCACAGAGAATCATCTAGATTGGGTGAAAAAATATTTGCCGAGATTTCAGAAATCCAGCTGATTTTGGAAGCTTGGCACACCTTTGAAATGATAGTGTCTTTCGGCAGTCTCTGCTGGGGTACTTCAAGAGGAAACAAACCTTAGAGAGAGAACTTAGAACTACTTTATTTGGTCAAGTTTCAAGGAGCTAGCACAAACCGTGTTTGATTCAGAGTTCCAAACACATCTATCTCTTTGGGAGAAAAAAGAGTGAAACGTAAAACTCAAACTGTTACAGGTAACGAACGCTTCATCCTAGAAGAGTGAATATTGGGCAGCTAAGTGGACTTAGTGAACTGATCATTACCACAAGAATCATCAGGATCTGATGAAAAAATATTTGCCGACTATTCAGAAAACCATTAGTATTTTGGAAGCTTGGCACACCTTTCCAATGAAAGTGTCTACGCAGTCTCTGCTTGTTGGTACTTCAAGAGGAAACAAACCACAAAGACAGAACTTAGAACTACTTCATTTTGTCAAGTTTCAAGGATCTAGCACAAACCGTGTTTGATTTAGACTTCCAACCACATCTATCTATATAGGAGGAAACAGAGTGAAACCTAAAAATTCGAAGTGTTACTGGAAACGAACGCTTCAAGCAAGAAGAGTGAAAATTGGGCAGGTAAGGGGACTTAGTGAACTGATAATTACCACAAGAATCATCAGGATCTGATGAAAAAATATTTCCGACTATTCAGAAACCAGTAGTTTTTTGGAAGCTTGGCACACCTTTTCAATGAAAGTGTCTTACACAGTCTCTGCTTGTGGCTACTTCAAAAGGAAACAAACCATAGAGATAGAACTTAGAACTACTTTATTTGGTCAAGTTTCAAGGAGCAAGCACAAACCTTGTTTGATTCAGAGTTCCAAACACATCTGTCTATATGGTAGAAAACAGAGTGAAATGTAAAAACTCTAACTGTTACTGGTAACGAGCGCTTCATCCTAGAAGAGTGAATATTGGGCAGCTAAGTGGACTTAGTGAACTGATCATTACCACAAGAATCATCAGGATCGGATGAAAAAATATTTGCCGAATATTCAGAAAACCAGTAGTTTTTTGGAAGCTTAGCACACCATTCCAATGAAAGTGTCTTACGCAGTCTCTGCTTGTGGCTACTTCAAGAGGAAACAAACCATACAGACAGAACTGAGAACTACTTTATTTTGTGAAGTTTCAAAAAGCTAGCACTAACCGTGTTTGATTTAGAGTACCAAACACATCTATCTATATAGGAGAAAACCGAGTGAAAACTGAAAAATCAAAGTGTCACTGGAAACGAACGCTTCAAGCAGGAAGAAAGAAAATTGGGCAGCTAAGTGGACTTATTGTATTGATCATTACCACAAAAAATTATGAAGATTGGGTGAAAAAAATTTTGCCGAGATTTCAGAAAACCAGTATTTTTTTGGAACCTTGGCACACCTTTGAAATGAAAGTGTCTTTCGGAAGTCTCTGCTTGAGGTAATTCAAGAGGAAACAAACCACAAAGATAGAACATAGAACTACTTTATTTTGTAAAGTTTCAAGGAGCTAGCACAAACTGTGCTTGATTTAGACTTCCAACCACATCTATCTATATAGGAGGAAATAGAGTGAAACCTAAAAATTCGAAGTGTTACTGGAAACGATCGCTTCAAGCAAGAAGAGTGTAAATTGGGCAGCTAAGTGGACTTGGTGAACTGATCATTACCACAGAGAATCATCTAGATTGGGTGAAAAAATATTTGCCGAGATTTCAGAAATCCAGCAGTTTTTTAGAAGCTTGGCACACCTTTGAAATGAAAGTGTCTTACGCAGTCTCTGCTTGTGGCTACTTCAAGAGGAAACAAACCATAGAGATAGAACTTAGAACTACTTTATTTTATCAAGTTTCAAGGAGCTAGCACAAACCTTGTTTGATTCAGAGTTCCAAACACATCTATCTATATAGGAGAAAACAGAGTGAAACCTAAAAATTCAAAGTGTCACTGGAAACGAACGCTTCAAGCAAGAAGAATGAAAATTGGGCAGCTAAGTGGACTTATTGAATTGTTCATTACCAGAGAGAATCATGAAGATTGTGTGAAAAAAAATTTGCCGAGATTTCAGAAAACCAGTACTTTTTTGGAAGCTTGGCACACCTTTGAAATGAATGTGTCTTTCGGCAGTCTCTGTTGGGGTACTTCAAGAGGAAACAAACCATAGAGATAGAACTTAGAACTACTTTATTTTGTCAAGTTTCAAGGAGCTAGCAAAAACCGTGTTTGATTCAGAGTTCCAAACACATCTGTCTATATGGGAGAAAACAGAGTGAAACGTAAAATCTCAAACTGTTACTGGTAACGAACGCTTCATCCTAGAAGAGTGAATATTGGGCAGCTAGTGGACTTAGTGAACTGATCATTACCACAAGAATCATCAGGATCGGATGAAAAAATATTTGCCGACTATTCAGAAAAACATTAGTTTTTTGGAAGCTTGGCACACCTTTCCAATGAAAGTGTCTTATGCAGTCTCTGCTTGTGGCTACTTCAAGAGGAAACAAACCATAGAGACAGAACGTAGAACTACTTTATTTTGTGAAGTTTCAAAAAGCTAGCACAAACCGTGTTTGATTTAGAGTTCCAAACACATCTATCTATATAGGAGAAAACAGAGTGAAACCTAAAAATTCAAAGTGTCACTGGAAACGAATGCTTCAAGCAAGAAGAATGAAAATTGGGCAGCTAAGTGGACTTATTGAATTGGTCATTACCACAGAGAATCATGAAGATTGGATTAAAAAATATTGGCGAGATTTCAGAAAACCAGTACTTTTTTGGAAGCTTGGTACACCTTTGAAATGAAAGTATCTTTCGGCAGTCTCTGCTTGGGGTAATACAAGAGGAAACAAACCACAAATACAGAACGTAGAACTACTTTATTTTGTCAAGTTTCAAGGAGCTAGCACAAACCTTGTTTGATTTAGACTTCCAACCACATCTATCTGTATAGGAGGAAACAGAGTGAAACCTAAAAATTCGAAGTGTTACTGGAACGAACGCTTCAAGCAAGAAGAGTGAAAATTGGGCAGCTACGTGGACTTAGTGAACTGATCATTACCACAGAGAATCATCTAGATTGGGTGAAAAAATATTTGCCGAGATTTCAGAAATCCAGCTGATTTTGGAAGCTTGGCACACCTTTGAAATGATAGTGTCTTTCGGCAGTCTCTGCTGGGGTACTTCAAGAGGAAACAAACCTTAGAGAGAGAACTTAGAACTACTTTATTTGGTCAAGTTTCAAGGAGCTAGCACAAACCGTGTTTGATTCAGAGTTCCAAACACATCTATCTCTTTGGGAGAAAAAAAGAGTGAAACGTAAAACTCAAACTGTTACAGGTAACGAACGCTTCATCCTAGGAAGAGTGAATATTGGGCAGCTAAGTGGACTTAGTGAACTGATCATTACCACAAGAATCATCAGGATCTGATGAAAAAATATTTGCCGACTATTCAGAAAACCATTAGTATTTTGGAAGCTTGGCACACCTTTCCAATGAAAGTGTCTACGCAGTCTCTGCTTGTTGGTACTTCAAGAGGAAACAAACCACAAAGACAGAACTTATTCATTTTGTCAAGTTTCAAGGATCTAGCACAAACCGTGTTTGATTTAGACTTCCAACCACATCTATCTATATAGGAGGAAACAGAGTGAAACCTAAAAATTCGAAGTGTTACTGGAAACGAACGCTTCAAGCAAGAAGAGTGAAAATTGGGCAGGTAAGGGGACTTAGTGAACTGATAATTACCACAAGAATCATCAGGATCTGATGAAAAAATATTTCCGACTATTCAGAAACCAGTAGTTTTTTGGAAGCTTGGCACACCTTTTCAATGAAAGTGTCTTACACAGTCTCTGCTTGTGGCTACTTCAAAAGGAAACAAACCATAGAGATAGAACTTAGAACTACTTTATTTGGTCAAGTTTCAAGGAGCAAGCACAAACCTTGTTTGATTCAGAGTTCCAAACACATCTGTCTATATGGTAGAAAACAGAGTGAAATGTAAAAACTCTAACTGTTACTGGTAACGAGCGCTTCATCCTAGAAGAGTGAATATTGGGCAGCTAAGTGGACTTAGTGAACTGATCATTACCACAAGAATCATCAGGATCGGATGAAAAAATATTTGCCGAATATTCAGAAAACCAGTAGTTTTTTGGAAGCTTAGCACACCATTCCAATGAAAGTGTCTTACGCAGTCTCTGCTTGTGGCTACTTCAAGAGGAAACAAACCATACTGACAGAACTGAGAACTACTTTATTTTGTGAAGTTTCAAAAAGCTAGCACAAACCGTGTTTGATTTAGAGTACCAAACACATCTATCTATATAGGAGAAAACCGAGTGAAAACTGAAAAATCAAAGTGTCACTGGAAACGAACGCTTCAAGCAGGAAGAAAGAAAATTGGGCAGCTAAGTGGACTTATTGTATTGATCATTACCACAAAAAATTATGAAGATTGGGTGAAAAAAATTTTGCCGAGATTTCAG